>NW_026294525.1:37071096-37073596 GCF_007827085.1 Peromyscus californicus insignis
CAAATCTTTCCTGACTAATTTCCAGTAGTTTTCAATATAAGATTCTATGATCCTACAAATGCAATAATGAATCACTTTTACATGGTTAATTTTAATAAAGGCTATCACAATCAGATATATCAACAAAAATAAATAAATAGTAATTCTCCAGGCAATTTTTTTTTGCATAAGACTTCATTTCCCTGAGTTTACTCCATGAACCTAACAACTATAACATAGTTAAATTCTAAAATCAGAGCTCTAAAATCAATGTCTCATCTTTCCCAGGCCCATGTTCTTTATTCTTTAAAAAGGATAAGGAAACATGTTGTTGTGCTCTGGAATACTCCGCTGCCCAATAGTACCTGATACGCAAAAGCTCTGAGTGCTTCATGTCTGGTTTGCAGTACAGGCTGCTTCATATCCTGAGTAAATACTTAACAGATTTCCTGGTCATGCACTCCGTCACCCTTCTGTGTACAGAAACCAAAGGGCTCAGATGGCACAAATGCCACTGTAAATCAACACAGCCCTTCATTTTGTACCAACTTCCACCATGTATAACCTCATCGCAAAGCCAGATAATCTGCCAATAATTTCCTTGGCTTATTATACTGCTGCCTGCTAATGAAAACAGAGTTCTTTTTGCAGGCATTTATCCTTCACATCACCCATTGAGAACACACACACGCACACACACACACACACACACACACACACACACACACACACACACACACACACGTTAATTAGACTCAGTGCTTTTGGGGTGGCCCAATAAACTTCTTAGGATCAAATCAAATAATCCATTTAAGTTTTTTTACCTTGCCTTGTGGCCTAACAATCTACCTTAACAAATCATATATGTGCCCTAAATCTTTTTGGTACAAAAAAGAAAGGACATGGAAAAAATCCGAGCTTTAAATAATAATCTACAGCGAACTCAGCTTGCTGTCTTATGCAATACCACGGGAAACAGCTGGGTCCTACTAACCAGAAAGCACTTTTATAGTTTCTCTTAAGGGCCATTAAATCAATGTGATGAGAGCACAGCTGGACTGGATCCGGAAAACTTATCAGATCCCACACAATAGAGAAAAGAAGCACGTGGTGTCATTGCAGAGTCCGCGTCGGCCCCCTCGCTTGGGCTGCAGGTGGAGTTTAACAGAGAAAGAAAACTCCCCCTATGAAAGCCTTCCAAGTCTGATCTTCCCCTTTACCTCTCTTTTCTGTGTGGGTGTCTTCTCATAATACCAGTTACTCATGAAACTATTAAAAAGGCTTTTCTGGCTGGATTTACTGGCATTACTCGGGTAGTCAAGGACCTGCCTGGCTATCCCAGTACAGCTTTCAACACCAAGAGTCATGGTTTATGATTAAATTTTAGCACATGACCATTCCAAAGCTACAGCCCATAAGAAAGTTTAGAGAGTACAGTGGTTGGGTAAAGGCTTCAGTTATGGGCCAGAGCAGAGTTACAATTGCCACCCTACTAACCTGAAGCGAGAATGGGACCGCTGCCCTCAATACACTGATTTTTTTTCCTGTCTTTTAGTTTTATCTCAATTTCCTCATTGTTCTCTAACAACTGAATATGATACAAACATTACTAATACTTAAAGAGTATGAATAGATTTTGTGGTAAACCAAGTAGTGCATAAAAGTGAAAAAAAATGTAAGAAAAAAACCTAGAAGTAGAAACAAAATCTCCTAAGCCTCATGGCCATTAGGCATCATTACCTAGAGCCCTAATCTAATAGTGCCTGATCTTGTATTCATTATGTCACACCGAGAAAGACAGAATCATTGTATGGCATGAATTAAACCCAAGCTATAAAGCCAACTGTCAATTTTGTAGCCCTATGCAATTAAGTTTTAGAACCTCAGTTTCATCTACAATATATGAATGATGAGTACCTAGCCAGCCAGGCGGTGGTGATGCACACCTTTAATCCCAGCACTCAGGAGGCAGAGCCAGGTGGATCTCTGTGAGTTCGAGGCCAGCCTGGTCTCCAAAGAGTTCCAGGAAAGGCACAAAGCTACACAGAGAAACAGTGTCTTGAAAAACAAAAAAATAAAAAAGGTAAAATGGAGAGCAACAAATGAAGTACTCAGCTAGTGCCTCTTATACTCTCTCCCGAATTCTTCTCTCCTTCCCTTCCTCTTCCTCTTCCTCCTCCTCTTCCTCACCCTCTTCTTAATACTCATCACCCCACAAGATTACACACTTATCGATTGTAGTGAAAGAGTCTTATTTATTTCTACACATCTCATAACATATTCAGTGCTTAATGGATGAAAGCATATAATCAAGTCCAGAGTCATAAATCACTTGCGGTGTTCTGCTGGATGAAAAAGCTTCTAAAGCCAACATCAAATATCACCCGTAACATATGGCTGGACGACTATCCCCCACTACAGGATAATAACTATAGTTCATCGTAAATTCCACACATCGCCAAATATAAACCCTGATGTAACAGTGGATAGTTAGTACCGTACATGGACATCATGGTTGTCT